>NC_086444.1:1182607733-1182610233 GCF_028390025.1 Pseudophryne corroboree
TGTATAATAACAGATGGATGTGATGTGTCTGTAGCTGTGACATGTTATTACACCCTCCTCCTGGAACAGTATCTCATTATCTGTCTGTCTATCTATCTATCTATCTATCTATCTATCTATCTATATCTATCTATCTATCTGTCTGTCTATCTATCTATTGTCCAAAAAGTAGGCACTCTCCAGGCTTATACAAGCTTCAACAAGGGATTTTATTTGGTACTCACAACATAGAAATGCAAGGTGTAATCACTTGCATGGCAATATGGTAGCAGCAGCGACGTTTCGGTCCATCCGGACCATTTTCAAGCTTTACAGCAAAGTATGCCCATTTAGAATCCACAACAGCAGAGTTATTCACAGCGGAAGTGTCATACCCCATTGCTGGCTGTCTTTTATGTGCCCTGAATGCCGCCAAAATCAATCACAGGCGCGGCATGCGTTTCAAACACCAAGTGGAACGCATCCGCGTCTAGTTCCGGTTCCGGTCACGTGATCTATGCGTCTCAACCACCGGCATGAAACGCATATTGATACCGGACTCCTACATACACGTCTCACAGTATCACGTGACCGTTTATCCATAATACCATCAGCGATACATTACTGCATCACTAGGTACATATAATAAAAGTATCTTCAAGGAAAAAATTAATAACAACGCCGCCAATATACCTGAACAGTATGGCAGACATTAATAGACATCTATGGGCATTCCAGGGCTAGCCAATGACAACCAGCAAAGCTTAATATTCCATACTTTTTTTTTAAAAACATATAAAGCACACACATACATAACATATAATTAAAAATATATGCACCCCTACGCATATGTGCACCCAAAATTGGGTACTCACATACATATGTAGGTGCATACATAAAAAATGTGGTGGAGCTGTAACCAAAATTAAATATCAAACAAAAAATTAATATAGAGATATTTCACTATAGGGACGCCATTTTCACTAGCCTAAAAAAATTTTTAAATTCATTTGCTCATTCAAGCCCCTAGGAGCTAGTGTATCAAGACGGAAAATCCATTCAGATTCACGTTTGTGCAATTCCAAAATTCTATTCCCTCCCCTAATCGATGGGGGGATCCAATCAATAATACGACAACGTAGCATAGGAATCTGATGTCCCATCTCCAGCCAATGTTTTGCCACTGGTTTATCCGACTGTCCCGTCATGATTGCCTGTCTTATTGAATATCGGTGATTCGCCATTCGTTCTCTAAAACACCGTTGTGTCAAGCCAACATATACTAGCCCACATGGGCATATAATCAGGTAGATCACGTGATCCATAAGGCAATGCAGCCGATGTTTGATGTATATTGGACGCCCACTATGCGGGTGGGGAAAGGAGGCACCTGGAATCAGGGATCTACATGTCGTGCAGTCAGAGCACTTGAAGCAACCTTTGCGTGCGGATTTCAACCATGTATCCCTATTAGCTTTTCCGGGATTTAGCAAGGGGCGCATAAGGAGCTGTTTCAAATTCGCACCACGGCGATATGCCATCATTGGTTGTTGTTGTAGATCCCGCCCCAGCTTGGGGTCCGAGGCCACAATCCTCCAATTTCGTCTGAAGGCTCGTTTCACACAGCCGGCTTTGTCATCGTATTTACTGCAGTATATCATCCGATTATTCATGCACTTTTCAGATGAACCAGAATGCTGTATAATGTTTCTGCGTGCCTTGTAAAGACAATCTTCAATCATCTTATGGGCATACCCGCGTTCCTTGAAACGTATTTTCATTTCATTAATTTGCTGCTCTGCAAGTGTAACATCAGTATTAATCCGTAGTATTCTCATAAATTGTGAAATAGGCAAGCTTGCCTTCAGGCTCGGTGCATGGTGGCTTGTGGCATAGAGAATACTATTCCTGTCAGTCTCTTTTCGAAAAAGTGTAGTGCACAACCCACTGACATCCTTATAAACAGTGACATCAAGAAAGTCAATTTTAGCATCCTCTATCCTAGCTGAAAATTTAACAGGCGTCCCTAGACTATTTAGAGTGGTCACCATCTGCCAAAACTCATCTAGTCCACCGGACCAAAGCAAAAATATATCATCAATGAATCTGTAATAACATTTAATATAATCACTAAATGTAGGCAGTATGTGTGTGGTTTCAAAATCATGCATATAAATATTAGCATAGGCAGGTGCCAGGTTAGAGCCCATCGCGGTCCCTGACACCTGCCTATAATATGCACCAGCATATAGGAAATGATTTTCCTTCAATACCAACCCTAACAGGTCCAAAATAAATTCCACTGGAGGGCCCTGATGTCCAAAGGCCACAAGTGCCTCACGTACTGCCCTAATACCATCATCATGGGGGATGATGGTATATAACGATACCACATCCAATGTAACCAGATAAATATCCTCCACATCAGACACATCTATTTGCTTTAATCTCAATAGGAAATCCCCAGTATCCCTTAAACATGCAGGAATTTTAGAAACAACTGGTTGCAAAAACTTATCAA